>NC_072770.1:37380953-37420749 GCF_022539595.1 Amphiprion ocellaris
GTCCTCATGATTCCCAAAATAAAAATCAGCTGGTATTTATCTTTAAAGTACGGGATGTTTACAGAGAAAATACTCCAGATTTACCTTTAAAAAGGTATCAAATACCTGGATATTAGTGCATACATTCTTCTTCTTCTCCAACTTCTTATTTTTCTCCTCCAACTTCTTCTTCCATAACTTCCCCAACTTCTTCTGCTTCTTCAACTTTTTCAACTTCTTCTTCTTCAATTTCTTCAACTTCTTCATGTTCTACAACTTTTCTTCTTCTGCTCCAGCTTCTTCAACTATTCCATCTTCTTCTTCTTTAACTTCCCCAAGTTCTCATTCTCCTTGAAATTCTTCATCTTCAACTTTTCCAACTTCTTCTTCTCCTTCTTCTTCCTCAACTTCTTCCTCTTCAACTTCTTTCCCAAATTCTTCTTCTTCTTTGTCTTCTTCTTCATGTTTTACAACTTTTCTTCTTCTACTCCAACTTCTTCTCCAACTTCTTCTTTTTCTCCAACTTGTTCTTCAACTTCTTCATCTTCTTTCCCAAATTCTTGTTCTACTTCAACTTTTCCAACTTCTTCTTCTTTAACTTCTTCTTTTTCTCCAACAACTTCTTCTTCTCATACTTTTTCTTCTTGTTTCCCAAATTCTTCTTCTTTTATCCAAACTCTTAATCTTCAACTTCTTCTTTCACAACTTCTTCTTCTTCTTCTTTTTCTTCTTAATCTTCTGCTCAAACTTCTTCTTCTTCTTCTCTCTTTTCTTGCTGCCACCTGCTGGAGCATCAAATCTGTTGGTGTTGTGTCCTCAATTAAAACAAATTCAGCTGTTCTTTACTGGTTAAACTCATTATGGATCCACTTTTGGGTCTTTTCGTCTCTCTTTTTATTAATGTTGTGTCTCTTTGTGGTAATTTTCTGTCCTTTTGAGGTCATTTTGCATCTCTGTTGTTGCTTTTTGTCATGTCTGTGCAGCCACAGTTGTGTCTCTCTAACTGCTGATATAAACTATTGCATTAAATCCAACTCATCCCGACGTTTGTCTAGAAAAAGATTATATTTTCTCTTCAGCAGCTGCCTGGAGGAGAATCTGCAGTAAAGCTTTCCTTTATTATCTCTACCTCGTATTTCCTGCTGAGTTTTTTTTTGTTGTTACGCAGCGTATAATTGATTTTGCTTCAGTTCTGCTGAAGATAATTTACGACGTCGCCGTCTCTTTGTTTAAAAGCTCATTTTATCAGCGGCCTTGCTCCCCACTGAGACAGAAATGTAAGTCAGCAGAATGTTTCTGGAGATGCAGCTGTTAATATAGTGCTTGCAATATAAAGAAGTTTCTCCTGCTGGACGGACGGTAAACACAGAGAATATACGAGAAACTAACGGGCGAAGCATCCATCCTGACTGCAGTCACTTTATATGACCAAGCTTCTCAAATCTTTTCTGACTGAATGAAACTAGAAACATCTGGGATTCTGAGGAACCGGTTTAATCATTTTATGTCACTTTGGTACAGACTTGTGTTAAGTGTGAATTGTTATTTGGTCCAACCTAGTAAGACTGGACAACTTGCATAGAGAAGTAAGCAGGGTATGTATACAGACACGAAACAGCCAACAAGTGAAAAAAAAAACAACACAAATAGGCACAAAACAGCCAAAAAAGTGCTTAAAATATCCAAGAACAGACAAAACAGTCCAACAAGGGACAAAATATTATATAATATAATACAGAAACAACTAAATCAGACACAAAACAACCAAAAACAGACACAACGCAGCCAACAAGTGACAGAAATAACCAAAAACAGACAAAAAAAGACAAAAAACACAGACAAAACAGATAAAAGTGACAACAAACATTCATAAATAGGAACAATGCAGCCAGAAAATGACAAAACAGACAAAACAGAAAGAAAGTGACAACAAAATTAAACACGAAAAGCAGTCAGAGAGTGCAGTACTCCGCCAAGGCTGTCCATTCCCCCATAAGGCATTGTTGGAAATGCAGCATTTGTTTATTAGTAACTGATGATCTGAAATCACGGCAAAATAGAATGTGGTCATTAAATATAGATGTACCCACAAACAAAATGACACTGCGCTGAGCACAGGTGTGTGTTATGCATGTGTACGTTACGTACGGATACCGAATCATCTGACCTAAATATGTAGCAGGCGGCAGGAATTGATGAGACTCAGAAACACCCCCACAATTTAATCAGTTGTTCCTTGTATCATTTCCAATGAATAAGTTCCGATAAGTCCAGATCAGCAGGCAGCTGCCATAGTGTTCACTTGTTGTCATGGTTACAGTGGCACCATGCTACTATCTCACAATGATACAGAAATATTTAACAAAGCTGTGGATCCAGACTATCAGCTGATTCACTGCCAAAATCTAATCACTTGGTCCTTGTATCATTTCTGACCTTCCCTGAAAATTTCATCCAAATCCATCGGTCCGTTTTTGAGTAATGTTGCTGACACGCAGACGGACGGACAAACAGACAAATGTATGTGGATCGTTACACAACACATGTTCCTTGGCGGAATAACAAACAAAAATTTACACAAAACAGCCAGAAGTGACAATAAAAACAGTTTTTAGCGCATTTTGTCGACATTTTGAGTAATTTGTTTGGGCTATTTTGGACAAATTGTCCAAAAATTAAATTTTTTTACTAATTTTGGACAAATTTCAAGTCATAGTTATCAGTACGGATTTCCTTTAGACGTCTGTACTTTGTGAGCTTTTGTCTTAAATGTGTTTTGATAAGTATTTTTTATTGTTGAAGCCTTGTCAAAGGAGAATTTCTGTAACCATTAGCAGCAGACAATAAAGCTTATCTATTCAATTCTATTCTATTATTTTGAAAAACTTTTAGTCAGTTTGGATGGGTTTATATCAATTAGGACCATTTTTAGACAGATTTGGAGTCCAGTATTTAATTCACACTGGGATGAGTTGAGGCATTTTTGAAAAACACCTCCAGTTACTTTGTTTAATTAGAAGTTTCTGAGCTTTAATTGTTAAATCCAGAGCTGCATTTAGGGGCTATTAATTATGTGTGAACTAAGCTGAACGCACTTCAGTCTGGTGAACTTTTTTAACGGTTAAGCAGCTCTCTCCTTTTATTTTTTTCTTCTTCCTGTTTCCCATCACTGACAAAACTTTAAAGCAGGAAGATACCATCTGTCTGAGCCGGTTACCTGTGAGGGAGAGTCCATCTTCACATTCTTTTAAAAGGTCTCGTTTCTTCCCACAGCCTGATCTATTGATCTCTGAGTCAGCAACAGTGGCCTGCTTTTAATACACAACAGACACACAACATTAGAGGAGAGTTTGATTAAGCTAATCAGCCGCGATCATCCAAGAAGATTACTGAAAGTGATGTTTGTGCGTTTGCTGCCTGTGCAGCAGTGTGTCTTTGTGTTTGTGTGTTGTGAGGCAGAGAAAGGTCTGACGGTGCAGATAAGTTTCTGTCTGGTTCTGCAGACGTCGTATCTGTTTCTTGGATCGCCTCCAAAGCAGCCCATCCATTCGCTGCAGAAAAAGAGCAGCGGAGCCTTTTTCTCATTCGCTGCCCGTTGGCCGACTCCTGCAGCTGAATCCAAACTCCGTCAGCTGGACTTCAGGACGACGCATCCATACCAAGATGCTTCCTGTGACAAGAGCTGCAGGAAAAGAGACAATAACAGTTCATCTGCATGAGAAAAATGAAAATACTAGTCAGTGTTAATGCAAGTTGATTAAAATTTATCAATCACATCCAAGAAAAGTGAATAATGCTAGCCTACAGGGTCGTTTCACCAACACCAACAAATGAAAACACAGACAAAACATTCAAAGAGACAGGCAAATAAAAACTGACTGCCAAACGGTGGCAAAAACAGCCAAATTAGACACAAAGCTACCAAAAACAGACACAAAACAACCAAAAAAGACACAAAACAACCAACAATGGCCAGAAAACAACAAAGAACAGACCCAAAACATCCAAAAAGAACCAAAAGCATGCACACAACAGAAAAAGCAGCCAAAAACTGACAAGAAACTAACAGAAATTACAGAAAACCACCCAAAAAACAAAACAAAAAAAAAACAATACAAAGTACATACAAAACCATCCAAAGGCACCCAGAGGTAACAGAAACAACTTAATTAGACACAAAACAACCAAGAACAGATCCAAGACATCCAAAAAGTGACAGAAAAGACAAAAATATACACAGAATAACAAAAATGAAACCAAAAAGTGATTAAAATACCAAAAATGCACAAAATTGCCACAAAAGGAACAACAAAAACAAACAAATTTTGGAAAAATTTCACATTTAGTCATTTCAGATAGTTTCTTATCATTGACGACCATTTTTTATTTTTTCTACACTATGGCAAATTCCAAATCAGTTTGGGAAACTTTTGGTCATTTTGGACAGGTTTACATCACGCAGGACCATTTAAAACAGAAGTTTTTAACTCAAATTTGGAGTGATTTTGGATACATTTCAAGTTACTTTGAAAAGAATTTAGTTATTTTGGACAGGCTTATATCATTCAGGATAATTTCTAGCTCATTTTGGAGAAATTATGAGTCAGTTTGGGCAAATGTCAAGTCATTTTGGACAGGTTTATAACATTTGGGACAGCTTTCTATTCACTTTGGACAAATAGTAATTTGTACACATTTTTAAGTCATTATCAAACAGTTTAGGACAAGTTTAAAACTAATTTTGGACAAATTTTGAGTCACTTTGGGTGAAACAAGACCTTCTTGGTAACACATCTTTCACCAGTTTCTGATGTTTTATAGACCAAACAGCGAACTGATCACCTCTGAAAATAATGGATAATGAAAGCAGTTGTGAGTTGTAGCTTTACTGGCAGCCTGTATTTTTCTCTCCTCCACAGGTTCAACCCCTGGAGCTCCAGTTTCAGTTTCTCTTAGCTGACGGGTCATTATCCTCCTCCCTGAAGCTCCGCCGGGACTCGGCTGTCACCCCCCCAACGGCTGGGACGAGTCGGCCTGCCTGCCGGAGCTGAGGTGGTTAAAAGGAACCGTGGGTCGGTTAAAGGAGATAAATAGTCCTGCTGCCCTGTGGACAATCACTGTATTTCCTCTCTCCCTCTAAATACCTCTGGAAGATGAATCGATAGGAGGAGGACCTGATAACTATCTGTCTCTGGGAGCCGGGGGTTGGTCAACGTCAGGGTGCAAATGTGTGTGATTGCTGTGTATGTGTGTGTTCAGTGTGTATATGTGTGTATTGTGTGTGTCTCCCTGTGGTGCTTATTACTGAGGGTTGTTGTTCAGGAGCTGCTGTGAGGCTCCACAGACCATCGACCTGAACATCCATCCTGAGCATGAAAGTGATTTTGTGTCAGGTCAACACAGGATAGTAAAAGTCTCTCTTTCTCCCCGTCCACAGAGTTTTCCTCCTCTCTGTATCCTCCGCTCCATCCTCTGTGAGATTTTCCTGATTTATCCCAGAGCTGACAGGTTTAAAAAGCCTGCAAACTTGTCAAAAATCACCATAATGACACCATTTATCAGCCAGAAAATGTAAAAACTGAAAGAATTGTTGGGTTTTCGACTTTCCGGCGGTCCTTGAATGTGTCATGTGTGACTTGACTGATCTTAAAAATTGTTTATTTGTACCAGATCCTGTAGACAGCAGAACATTCTAAGTTTATCATCACAACATAAAAACACAACATGAGATGAAATCAGGATGTCGATATTCACTGGAATAACTGGTGCATGACGATGCAAAAATGAGGGTTGCCCTCAAGCCCTTCTTTGATATTTCTACCTGGCAGAACAGAAGATAAAAGAAATATAAAGAAAATATTTATAATGATAAATATACTCTTAGAAAAGGCAGAACAGCTGGTTGTAATGTGTGATTTTACAGGTCATTCCATCTCAAATCAGAAGATTTTTACAATAATTTCCACTCGACCATCAAGAGATGCAAAATGAGACACAAAACAATCACAAAGAGACAAAAACGACCACACAGACATGACTAGTGACCACAAAGACTCACAAAGTGATCACAAAGACACACACAATGTCCACAAATAGAGAGAAAACCACAAGAGACACAAAATGACCAAAACAACCCCACGAAACAGCCAAAAAGAGACAAAAATGACCACAGAAAATGCAAAAGACCAGTAAGAGACACAAAATAACCACAGAGCCACAAAATTACCACAAAGAGACACAAAATTACTTCCCCAAAAACACAAAATGGCCAATAAGAGACACAAAATTACCGCAGACATACAAAATAATCACAAAGAGATGCAGATTTCCCACAGAGACAAAAAAGAATCACAAAGAAACACAAAATGACCACAAAAAACCCAAAATGATCAGAAAGATATACAAAATGTCCACAAAGAGAAACAAAATGGCCCAAAGACACACACAATTACCACAAAGAGACACAAAACAATATAAGAGCACAAAAAAAAAACACAAAACAGCCAGGAAGAGAAACAAAGTGCCCGCAAAGAGACAAAAATGACCACAAAGAGAACAAACTGACCACAAAAAGACACAAAACTATCAGACAGAGATGCAAAATAACCACAAGGACACAAAATGGCAAAAACCAGGCACAAAATAACTGTAATGTGATGCAAAACAATCACAAAAAATTCAAACGACCACTAAATGACACAGAAGGATCACAAATAAACACAAAATGATCACACAAAAACAACCTAACCGTAAACCATTAGTGCTCTAACTGGTGTCTCATGATGCAAGAACCTCAACTTCCTGAAATTCTGGGTTTGAAAGACATGGTTTCTTAAAAAACTAAATAAATAAAATGACATGATTTATCAGCCAGAAACTGTATAAACGGAAAACAATCATCAACTTTCTGATGGTCCTTTAGTACAATTAAGCAATTTTTGCTTCACTGTGAGGACGATGCAGTCACTCTGGTCGTCCTGGTCAGGTTCACGCCAAACATGCTGGACTCCATCTGAGCTGAAGACCTTTATCTTCTAATTTGACTAAAGAATCCCAACATTTATTTTTAGTGGAACTATGACTCCTTCTAGACCTCCTGATTACTGCTGACACTGTGGTTCACTCATGTTTACTTGATCTTCCCGGATCATTTTCCATCTTAAGTCTCACAAGCAGATTTTTAAAATTACTCTGGCAGTTCTTTTCCATGTGGAGCCATGATGAAGACATAGATGCAGCTCATAGGTCCAAAGCTGAGAAAGTTCTGCTGTTCACAGCTCATTTTAGAACCATGTTCATGCAGTTATTCACACTAGAACTTGTTTCATGGCACTTATATAGATTGTTTCCTCCTGACTAGATCCTTGCTTGTGTTGTATCTACTCTCAGATGGATAAAAGCGTCTGTTAATTGAAATTGTAGAACTGTAGGTATTCTGATTGAAATTACAGCTGGATTCATTTCAGTTGCATGAATATTATACACTTTGGTTCAAAAGTTTGGGGTCATCCAGATAATTTCATGTTTTCCATGAAAACTCATACTTTTATCCATGTGTTAACATAAGTGCACAAGGGTTTTCTAATCATCAATGAGCCTTTCAACACCATTAGCTAACACAATGTAGCATTAGAACACAGGAGTGATGGTTGCTGGAAATGTTCCTCTGTACCTCTATGGAGATATTCCATTAAAAATCAGCTGTTTCCAGCTACAATAGTCATTTACCACATTAACAATGTCTACACTGGATTTCTGATAAATTTAATGTTACCTTCAATGAAAAAAACTGTTTTTCTTTCAAAAATAAGGACATTTCTAAGTGACCCCTAACTTTTGAACGGTATTGTAGGTCACCTCTATTTTCAATAAAGTCTTTTTTAAGCATTAAAACAAACGTATTCACAATAGTCACAAATCCTCCTGAACAGACTTTTCTGTGCGTCCTTTCCATCATCTTCCTCCTTCCTCACCTCTCAGGTCTCTTTAATCTCCTGCTGGCTGTCCTTGGGCTGCAGTTGAGATCCAGTCTTTCCTGAAAAACCTCTTCTGTTTCTAGCTGCCTCCTCCCTCCGTCATTGATCCACAGAGACTGTCCCATTACTGCGAGGCGAGCAGGAGGGAGGCTGCTGATGGACGGATAAATCTGAAGGACATCTGGACCTTGAAGAAATAAAAATATCTTCCAAACCCAGCTCTTTAAATTTAAATCCTCTCCACAGCTGAAGGAAAAACTGTGAGGTTTTGAGCGATCTGCGGGCCATTCCTGCCTTTAATAACTATTTGTCAGCAGCGTGATGCACCTCGACTGCTCGCCGGCGGCAGCCAAGCTTGACAATGCTAATTCCTCAGGAAGCCACGCTGTCTTAAACAACAACAAGTGAGGAGTGTGCATGAAAAATGGGCCAGAAAAGCCCCGCTGGAGCCGAGTGTTTGTGTTCCTCTTCCATTCTGCTGGGGAGAAATGAGGCGGCGCTGGCAGGTAGAGGCTCAGTGTTTGCATTGGAAAGTGTTCAGCAGCAGCAGGTGACATAGGAGGCCTCAGCGCCTGGCTTTTATATCTGAGGAGGAGTAGGGACTCTACCCTCCAGCCTGTCTTTGGTACGTCCAGTCAGCAGAAAAACACGTTATTCAGAGATAAAAATGTTTTCTGCCAGAACATCCCAGCCTGCAGTGTGGTTTCTGCTGCTGTGGTTATTGAAGCGTCATCGTCTCGGTTTATTGTTCACAAAGTTTGCAGTGACCTGAAGCACAGACTGAGGATTTGATATTTAACTGAAAACCGGAACCAAAGTGTGTTTGTTGTCTAAACCACCGGCCCAATCTCTCACTACAGGATCATAAAGAGGATGGGCACTCTGTCCTCAAGCCCTGCTTTGATATTTTTACCCAGAAAAGAAGATAAAAGAAAATCTTTATAATGAAAAATAAAATGTTAGAAAAGGCAGAACAGCTGCTTGTAATTTGTGATATTAAAAAGTCTCTTTCTGTTCAAATCTGGCCAATTGACAGGTTATTCCATCTTAAATCAGCACATTTTTACAATAATTTCCACTCGGCCATCAAGAGATGCAAAATGAGTCACAAACTGACCACAAAAAGACATGAAACCATCATAAAAAGACAAAAAATGACCACACAGACCTGAAAAATGACCACACAGAGCCACAAATTGATCACAAAGACACACAAAATGTCCACAAAGTAACACAAAACAACCCCGAGACAAAAAATGAGCAAAATAGCCCCACAAAACAGCCAGAAAGAGAAACAACGTGACCACAAAGAGACAATGATCACATAGTGAACAAATCGACCAAAAAAACACACAGAAAACAACACAGAGATGCAAAATAACCACTAAAAATGCAAAAGACCAGTAAGAGACACAAAATGGCCACAAGGCGAAACACAGCAACTGCAAAGACACACAAAATTACCCTCCCAGAAGACACAAGATGGTGAAAAAGACACACAAAACAATCTCAAACAGGCACAAAATGACAACAATGAGACGCTAAATTTTCAAAAATACCCCAAAATTACCAGAGACACAAAATGTCCACAAATAGACACAAAATGACCCAAAGACACGCTCAGTTACCACAAAGAGACACAAAACAACACAAAATCACCAAAAACTTACAAAACGGCCACAAAGAGAAACAAAGTGCCCACAAAGAGACAAAAATGATCACAAAGAGAACAAATTAACAACAAAAAGACACAAAACAATCAGAAACAGATGCAAAACAACCACAAGCACACAAAATGACCAAAACCAGACATAACACGCCCACAAAGTGATGCAAAACAACCACAAAAAATGCAACAGACCACAAAGAGACACAAAATGACCACAAAAAAATAAAAATTACAAGAAAATGACCCAAAATGACAACCAAGAGACACAAAACAACCAGAGACATTCTAAATATTCCCCAAAAAACACAAAATTTCCAAAAAGAGAAACAAAATCACCACAAAGAGACAGAGTTCAAGTGTTGACTTCAAATTTCTAAAAATTTGCAAAACCTTCACGACGAAAATTCCAATGATTCCTTTAAAGCTTCCCTTAAAAGTTTTATTTAAAAAAAATAAATAAATAAAATCCCCCAAATTTGGAAAGAAAATTCTTGTAAATATTTTCAAAAAATGAGTTAAAATCTTCCAAAAAACCCTAAAAATATCTAAAGTGATTCCATATATATCAGTAAAACTTCTAACATTTTCTTTAAGAACATTCACATAAAAATCAACCAAAATCAAATTCACTGGATTTTGTTTTTTTTGTGAATGCTCTTGAAAAACATTTTAACATTTCTTTTTTTCCACCAAAAAATGTTCAAAGATTTCCCAAACATGTTGAAAATGTGGACATCAGAAGTTTCACTGTGAAAATATATATATTTTTCCACATTATTCAAACTTTTAAACGGGTCAGTTTTGACCCGCAGGACGACACGAGGGTTAAAGGATCAGCTGCTGATGTCTGGGTTCCTGAAACTACAGAACACCTGCAAATACAGAATTATTCAACAAAATGAGGCTAATTTAAGCTGCTTGTCTACTGCGGCTACGAGGTAACACCTCAGAGTTCCTCATCAGCAACACGAAACACTAACAGCTGCAGACAGGACAAATATTTAGCAGCCGGTGCTTCCGACTGTATTTCATCCTTTTCCTACAAGCTGCGGCCTGAATGGGAAATGACAGGAGGAGGGTGATACGTGTCAACCGCTGCTGAAAGGCTTTGAACTGCACACTCCATTATGTGCTCAGTGGTTCTAATAACTGATAAGACAAACAGCTGTCTCCTCCCGGCTGCTTGGCCTCATGAAGTGGCTGCTTCTTGTAAAGCCTCCAAGCGCTGAGAGCCGCCGCCGCTCGCGTACAAGAGGAAGAAGCGGTGCAGCAGACGTCCTTCTCCGAGCTGCAGGCTGTGTTTTCTGAATGTCAGCGGCACAGTTTGATGTCGCTCTCAAAATGCTAGTTTCACGCCTCGGGAGGCTGCGTAGTAAATACCGTGACCCATCAACCTTGAGCGGCGTTTGACAGAGCGCTGGAGGACAGCAGCGCCACCTAATTTCTGCTTAAATTATCAGCAGCCCCAGAACAATGTCTGACTGAAGGCACCGGATATCTGAGGACGGAGCAACAGGAGCTCCGTTTACAGCGTACTGAAGAAAAACACCAGTTTTCAGACGTGATAATGTCTCACAGATCAACCCTCTGAACCCGAAACCTGACTGGCAGCACTGAAATGAATGTTGTCTTTAAGAACTCTGACCAATAAGACACACAAAATGTTTTTAAAAAATGTTTCTTTAAGAACATTCTTAAAAACATTTTTATTTTTTGTCATATCAAAGACATCGTTCCTTTTGTCACAAATACGTGTTATTTCACTAAAACTATGTACATGCATTTTCACATGATTATTTGATGTCACACTTCACAATGTTGACATCACACAATTCACCATCTGTGATGCCACATGGTGACATCATCACACGATTGCTTCCAAAAATGGAAATCTGGTCCCTGTCCCCACTTCAATGGCAGGATAGACTTAGCGCTACTAATATTATCAAAATAGACATTTTAGCTTTGCAGGAGTGTTTTTGCAGTTTGAGTCCTGTCTGTGGGAAACGTTTGATCGTGGTGCTGAGTCTGGATCAAACGGCTTAAATTATGATGTACAGTGTAATAAACGGAGCCTCCACGGCGATGCGATGAAGGCCAAACTTTCAAACAGAACCTCATTGTTCTGGCTCTCAGTGTGAAACTGTCATCACCTCAAATGTTTGCTCAGAATAATAATTTTTTAAAAAAGCTCTGTGTGTTTAGATGTGAAGGGTTTTTATCACACAGGAGCCTGGAGCGGCCAAAGCTTCGACTCGATGCTCGGCGTCTTGCACTCGGTGTTGGAACCTCATTACACACCGTGGAATCAATTTCTCCAAAGTTACGAGCAAATTATCCACACGGAGCTGCGTGCCCCGAATGAAGAGGCTCTCGTTTAAATACAGGAGGCCGGAGAGTGGAGCGTTCTGCTGTGGTCGTCGTGACTTCAGGGGGACGACCGAAACGGCGGGAGTTTTTTAAAACAGGAAATCAATGACGCTGCTGCAGAGCTGTGGAGGCAGTAATGAGGAAGAGGAACACTGGACGCTTTGCTTATCTTTGTGCTCATTTTGCATCTCTTTGTATTTATCACATGCCTCTGTGTAGTCATTTGTCATCCTATTTAACTAACTTTGTGTGTCTTTATGACAATTTTTGCATCTCGTGGTTATTTAGCACCTTTCTGGAGTGATTCTGCATTTATTTATCATTATTCTGCATCCAGTTTTAATAATTTGGTGCCTGCCTGTGATCATTTTGCCTCCCGTTTTGGTCATTTTGCATCTCTTTGTAGTCTTTTTCTGCCTTTTTGTGAACATTTTGCATCCCATTTTGTATGTTTTTCTGGTCTCTTTTTTTTTTTACATCTCCCTTGGAGCATATCTTCATTTTGCATCCTTCTAAAGTCATTTTGCATCGTTTTTAGCTATTTTCCATCTCATTGTGGTTATTTTATACCTCTGTGTAGTCATTTTGCATCCCATTTAAGTCACTTTTCATCTCTGTGATTGGTATTAATAGTAGTCTCATCTGTTTCTCTGCTTCACTTAAAGGTTACATGTGCCTGTTTGTCTGAAATCTGCAGAAATTGGCATATCTTACACCAATTTATTTTCTTTGTGGTCAACTTGCATCTCTTTGTAGTGGTTTTAAATCTCGCTGTGTAGTGTTTGAGTCATTTTGCATCTTTTTCTGGTCGTTTTGTGTATCGCTCTGTCCATTTTACTTTCTTGGGGCTTGTGTGGTGTCTCTTTGTTGTCTTTTTGCGTTTCTCTGTGGTGTTTTTTGTGGTTATTTTGTCTATTTTCCTGGTCCATCAGAACATGTTAAGAGTTCCACTCACCAGTGTTTTTGCGACTGTATAATCACACCACCAGTAACAACCCTGCAGATGATAAAATAGAAGCACCAAAGTGGTGTGGGCCTTTACGAGATGACCGATAAGATCAAATAATTGAAGTTGTAAACTGCAGAGAGGGTTTGTTTTCCGTCCTTATCTCGTGCTGTGACGGACAGACAGACGGCTGCTGCTCATTCGGACTTTTCCGGCGTCTGATAGTCAATTATGTTCAGCTGGGATTGGTTCAACAAATCAATTTATACCGGCTTCCACTGCGAGAAGCGGACAATGACCGTGAATGACAATGCAGGATTATTGCGTCCAATGTCGTGCACAAAGACAAGGACGCTGAAGACAAACAGATGTAGATGAAAGCTTCAAATCCAACAGGACTCTATTTACTTTAGCTGTGTTTTTCCCATTTCATTACAAAACGCAGTTAAATCAGAGATTTCATGTGATGTGTTTGGACCATCTGCTTGGATTTTAACTTTTGTGCCACCAGTAGGCGGCTTCATAAAGTCCAGTAGAGTCGGAGCTGACAGTTTGTGGTGGAGGTGAAAGTCTCCTGGTCCAAGCAGCTGATTGATTGTTTTTATTATTTTCAGTTGTTTCCGTTTTGCTTTTTGTGCAGCAGTTTGTAAAAGCGGGTTTAAAATCCACTTCATCACAGCGTTGATTTGTCTTTATCGTAACGTCTCATAGCTGGATTTGGTCGTTTATCTGAAACGTTTATTAAATGGTTTTTTTCATCGTTGATCTAATTGTGAATCATCAGAATTATTGCCTTAAAAAAAATAATTTATGTTTTGAACCAGTTTTGTGTCTTTTTGTGGTCGTTTTGTGTTTCTTTCTAGTCATTTTAAGTCTCCTTGTGGTCGTTTTTCATCTCTTTGTGGAAAAAGTTTATCATTTTTGTCATTTTGTGTCTCTTTTTGGTGTTTTTGTCTATGTGCTTGTTTTTGTCTCTGATTTTTTTTTTAATCTCTTTGTGGTTGCTGTATTTCTGTTTGTGGTTGTTTTGTGTCTATTTGTGGTCTTTTTGTGTCCTTATGCTTGTTTTGTCTCTTTTTGGTAACCTTTGCATCTCTTTGTGGTCATTTGTGTCTCAGTAGTCATTTTGTGTCTCTTTGAGGTTGAATTTTATCTCCTTTTGGCCGTTTGTGTCTCTTTGTGACTATTTTTTGGTCATTTTGTGTCTCTTTGTAGTCATTTTGAGTCAGTTTGTGGTCTTTTTGCATTTCTTTGCAATCAAATTCTTATTGCTTTTGCCTGTTTTGCCTTTTTTTGTTGTTTTGAGTTAATTTTGTTCATTTTGTGTTTCTTTGTGCTCATTTTTTTTTAGCAATTTGTGGTCGTTTTGCATTTCCTTCTGGAAAAAGTTTCTCATTTTTGTAATTGTTTTGTCTCTTTTTGGTGTTTTTGTCTATGTGCTTGTTTTTGTCTCTTTTTGGTATTTTTTTTTATCTCTTTGTGGTTGTCGTATTTCTGTGGTTGTTTTGTTTCTGTTTGGAAATCTTTGCATCTCTTTGTGTTCCTTTTGTGTCTCCTAGTGGTCATTTTGTGTATCCTTGTGGTCATGTTGTGTCTCTTTGTTTGCAGTATGGTGGTAGATTTATTGTAATTTCTCTTTCTGAGAACCTTAAATCTTTTCTGAAAGGAAACTCAGAAAGAGTCACACCTGCTCACATTTTCCAAACATGACTTTTGAGGAAAGGTAATAACTTTTGTGTGTGTCTGTTCTTCTTGTAAACACCGGCTGAATACTGAGTGAGTATCAGTGTCAGGAACACTGCAGGCAGAGTGTCGGTATGTAAACACATCGGAGTCTCTGCTTGGATAATATTTGGAATAAAAAACAATTAGCTCTGTTTGGTTTGCCACAGGGAGAGGTGTATGTCTGCATGCTAAACAAACACTCACCAGGCCTCCCTTCATGTTCACACGTTTCATTTTCACTCTCTCTAAGTTCTCAGGTGTTAATTTAAAGACCACAAAACGGATCCAGGAGGAGAATCTGAGTGAAACGCAGGAAATGATCCCAGCATTTATACTGTAAGATGGATTTTCCTCCTGGCATCTGTCTGAGCATTGGCCACGCTATTCATTACCACTCTGATTATACTTAAAATGTGACTATGAGCTCATGTCAGTGTGAGAATTACCACAAAAATAGCAAAACAACCAAAATGTGATGGAAAATGGCTACAAGATGATGTTAAATCACCAAAGTGTTGCATAAAAGGCCCAAAAAGATTAAAAATGTGGTACAAAACAACCACAAAAAGTTGTAAAATGACTAAAATATGATGCAGAGCTATGAGGAAAAAGTACAACTAAATTGTAATACAAAACAACCTCATTAAGATGTAAAACAACCAAAATGTGAAGGAAAATTGGCCAGGAGATGATGTGACATGACCAAAAGTAACATAAAATGCCAAAAAAAGATATAAAATAACCAAAATACGGTGCAAAACAACCACAAAAAGTTGTAAAATTACTAAAATTATGCATACCGACTACAAAAAGCAAAACAACTAAATTGTGATACAAAACAATCTCATTAAAATGTAAAAAACATAAATAAATAAAATCAAAAAACGAGGGAAAACAACTTCATTAACTTCATTTATTACTGGGAGACAATCAACACCAACAAACATAACATTAAATCCAGCAGCTGACAGATGTGGATCCACAGACTCTGTTCAAGCAGGAAATCCTTCTCAAGACGCTGAACTATCAGAACTCTGTTGTTTATGTCGTTTATGATCTGTGTCTGCTGTGTTTTCAGCTTCACTCACGCAATAAATGGCTTCCAGATCAGAGGAGGATCTCTGCTGTCCGGTCTGTCAGGACGTCTTCACAGATCCTGTTCTTCTGTCATGTAGCCACAGCTTCTGTAGAGACTGTCTGAAGACCTGGTGGAGACAGAAACCAACACACGACTGTTCAGTCTGTAACAGAAGATCTTCAAGAGATGATCCACCTCGTAACCTGGCATTAAAGAATCTGTGTGAGTCCTTCAGGCAGCAGAGAGCTCAGAGATCTTCAGTCTCTCGATGAAGCTTCACAAAAACACAGGAAGGAACTTCAGGAAACTCTGAAGCCCTTAAAGAAGAAGCTGAAGGTTTCTGAACAAGTTCAAGTGAAGTTTGATCAAACAGCAGAACACATTAAGGTCCAGGCCCGACACACAGAGAGGCAGATTAAGGAGCAGTTTGAGAAGCTTCACCAGTTTCTGAGAAAGGAAGAGGAGACCAGGATGGCTGCACTGAGGGAGGAAGAGGAGCAGAAGACTGGGATGATGAAGGAGAAGATGGAGGCTCTGAGCAGAGAGATAGCAGATCTTTCAGACACAGTCAGAGCCACAGAGGAGCAGCTGAGAGCTGAAGACGTCTCATTCCTGCTAAACTACAAGACTGCAGTGGAAAGAGTCCAGCGCTGCCTCCTGCTGGAGGATCCACAACTGCTCTCAGGAGCTCTGATAGACCAGGCCAAACATCTGGGCAACCTGAGCTTCAACATCTGGAACAACATGAAGGACATGGTCTCCTACACTCCTCTCATTCTGGACCCAAACACCACATCCAGAACTCATCCTGTCTGAAGATCTGACCAGTGTGAGATATGGAGATGAACAGCAACTTCCTGATAATCCAGAGAGGTTTGATGGTTCCATCTGTGTTCTGAGCTCTGAAGGCTTCAACTCAGGAACTCACAGCTGGAATGTTGAGGTTGGAGACAGTGAATACTGGGAACTGGGTGTGTTAGAAGAGTCTGTCCAGAGGAAGGGATGCATACAATCTGGATTATGGAGATTATTGTTTTCTGAAGATAAATACTCAGCAGGTTCACCACTAACTTCCTCCACTGATCTCTCAGTGCAGAAGAAGCTCCAGAGGATCAGAGTGAATCTGGACTGTAACAGAGGAAAGCTGTCCTTCTCTGATCCTGATACTAAAACACACATACACACCTTCAATCACACTTTCACTCAGAGGATGTTTCCGTACATTTACACGAAGGGTAAAGTTCAGATTTTACCAGAGAAGATCTCAGTGACAGTGGAACAGATCAGTTAGAGATCAACAGATTCAGAACGTCTCTTTGTTGTTGTTCTTTCTGGTTGTTATTTTTTCTGAATTGTGTATTTGGCTTTTTACATTTCTCTGTAAAAATAGGTGAGAATCAAAAAATAACCAATATCTTTTCCATGATTGTATGAATATGTTCAGATTCAGGGAAATTTTTTCAGATCTTGTAAATTTGTCATAAACAAATCAAGAAACTGTACTTTAAGTTCTATGACGTTTCAAAACAGTAAAAGTGAGTCATGTTAAAATTTAAGTTGAAGTGTTTAATTGAAGTGTTTAAGGTGGACGTCTGGGTTTTAAGGTGGACGTCTGGGTTTTAAGGTGGACGTCTGGGTTTGCGTTCAGGTTTTATGTAACGCTCGGTCTGCCTGACAAAGACCAGCGATGATCAGGCAACTCTGTCAAACGTAGTCAAAAATCAATTCTGGATCAAAAGTTGGAGACATCAAAAAGTTCTCAAGAAAGAGTCTTCACGCAGTCGTCAGAGTCTGATGCGAATAACGTTTATTAAATCCAGAGGCTGTAAGAACAAACATGAGCAAAATCTCGACATTTCAACTGACAACACAAAGTCGTAAATAACTCTTCAAACTTCTTCTAAACTCTCTTATTCCGTTCTGAAAAGCCACAACCCATCGTCTTCAGACCCAATCATGTGATGTAATCATATCAAAGTTTTACCACCTTCTGTTTTGTAATTCTGCTAGGCTAGGATTATTTCTGCTTAGCTCAGCGTGACCTTGGTTTCAACTCCTGAGTGCAGACGAAGAGAGGACATAAACGTCCGGTCTTATGCCTTTTACAGCTTCATGCAAAATTATTCAACCCCCCTGACATTTTAGACATTCTGGCAAAGTGAGCAACATTACAACTGCAGGCGATTACTAAATCATATGAAAGGTGAACAGTTTGTTGAAATATAATACCAAAGCAAAAATCAAGATTTAGTTCTAAATCCAGCCAAAATTTCAACGTTTTTTTTTTTTTTTTTAATTTTTACAAAAAGCGGGTTGCAAAATGATTCAACCCCTTATAAAAAATGCTAGGTAAAAACAGGTAATTTCAGTACAATTCAAATGTCAAAATTGTGTCACATTTTGGTTGTTTAACAACTTGTTTTGGTTGTATTGCATCATTTCCATAATTTTATTTCATTTTGTGGTAATTTTCCACTACATTTTGGTCATTTTATGTGTTTTTATGGTTGTTTTGCGTCAGTTTTTGGTTGTTTGGTGTCTTCTTTGTTGCTAAATCACACATGGTTCATTTTACACCTTTGTGTGGTCGTTTTGTGTCATATTTTGGTTAACTATGTGTTTTGGTTGTTTAGCATCAATTTTGATAGTTTCATTTCTTTTGTGGTCATTTTGCACTTTTGTTTTTTTTGTTACTTGTTTTGTGGTTGTTTTGCGTCACAGTTCGGTCCTTTTTTGACTTGTCTAAATGTACATTTGTGTTTATTCAGCTGTTTTAATGTCCCTAATGCTCACGTCTGTCCAGAGGTTTTAAGTATAAACCCACATACTGTACATGCCTCTTCAGTGTTCATTCTCAGCAGTGCAGTCACGCTATCTGACCCGGTGGTTCCTCATTCTCACCCCAGACGGGCTCGATGCAGGTGTCGGACCTCAGCTCAGCCTCATGGCAACACAAATCATTAAAAAGCGATTATGAGGGAGCAAACGGTAGCATCTGAAAGTCAGCCAGGAGTGAAATGGGACCAGCTGCTGCTCAGTGCTGCCTCCTCCCTGCTTTGTTAGCTGGGTAAGTGAGCCTGGAAGCCCAGCACTCTGAACCTGGTGCAGCCCACTTTGTTTGGCTAATAAAATACCTGCTGTGTGCCGTTATTCACGCCGTTATTCACGCCATTATTCATGCCGTTATTCACGCCTCTCAGTTAGACTGTGCTCTTAGAATCAGGAGAGCCTCAAGGAACTCTTTGGTTCCTCGAAGAACCTTTAACAGCTCAATCCAGAGAAGTTCTAATAGCTTCAGATGGGGTTCCTGGAGGATTTTTAGGTGTAAGCCACTTTATACATGCATTTACATTCTATTTTACTTGATTTATTTGTACAACTTAGCTTTAATGTAATTGTGCACACTGCAAAAAACAATAGAGAAGTCACTATTTGAATTTGACCCCACATACTGTAGCTGCCACGTGTTTTTGTGGAGGTTTTTCTCCATTTAATTAGAGTTGTCTTTGTGGTTTTGAATCACATTTTCCTAGTTTACATCTCTTTCCTAGAAATAACCACAAAGGTTTAATGTTTAAATTGAACCAGAAAACGAGAGAAAACTGAACGTAACCAAAGAGAAAACTAAGCTTTAGTCCCAGACTGATGATCCATCGTCCATGTTGGGATGTGAACTCTGGTTTACTGGGTGAAAATCCATCGTTGGTTTCTGGATGTCTCTCTGATGATGTTACAGCTGATATTTATTATTATTAACAGAACTTCTCTCTAGCAACACTGGCATCACCTACAGATGCACAACATTAATGGGAAACTGGAAAAAAAAAGGCTGAAATACACCAGAATGAGGCTTTAACATCTCTTCTGCTTTTCAGGACTGAACTCTGGTACTGCATCTTATTCTTTTTTTTTTTTTTTTTTAAACACATCCTCCAGTGAGACATTCCTGTATTTAGAGGAAAACCCCAGCGGCTGGAGGTCTGTGCTGACCTCACCGGGTTTAACGGAAGCATGGTGTGCAGATGAAGTAATGTGTGTGAGCTGGCAGCATGTGGCAGCTGTCTGCTGTTGGACAACAATCCCGCCTGCCATCTTCAAACCTTTTCACGCTTTTGTCAAACATCATCAATCAGCGGCTGATTTGACAAAAGGCCCGTCAGAGCGCTGACTCAAAGCTGCCGCCGCCGCAGGGACCCAACAGGGCCGATGTACGTGTCCGTCCTCCATCCAGCAGAGCCGGGCATCCATCTCAATCATCCTCAGCCTCCACCGGCCCACGGCGAGCGTCCCCCCGGGGCAGGGGGGAGGCAGAGAGAGATCTAAAGGTAAATCCAAAAAAAAAAACATAAAGATGTAAAACAATAAAATGAAGCACTAACTAAAATTCAATGCAAAACACCACAAATAGATGGAAAACCACCAAAATGTGACACAAAACACCAACAAAAGGTGTTAAACTAGTAAAATGAGACACTAAGTGGACAAAATCAAATGCAAATGTCCACCAAAAGATGCAAAAAGTTCAAAAATATTACACAAAACAACCACAAAAAAAGTGTTTGCTGTAAAACCACCAAAATGGTGTGCAAAACAACCACAAGAGGATGGATAGAAAGCAGCATTTTTAGTGGCACAAGTCTTTCGAACTACAAGAACTTGGACAGAAAGTAGCATTTGGCTTCACTATCCCTTTAACATTGAAAAATCTTGGACCAAAAGTGGTATTTTTGTCAAATATACATGTAAGTCTATCAGTACCTGAACAGAAAGCATTACTTTTGGTGGACTAGAACTATAACAACTTTTTATTTTTGATGTAACAAATCTTTAAAACTCCAAGAATTTTGACCGAAAGTCATATCTTAGGTGGAAGAAACATTTAAAATTATAAGAATTTGTTGTTTTTGGTTGAACAAATCTTTAAAATTCTACAAACTTGGACAGAAAGTAGTATTTTGGGTGGACTATACCTTTAAAACTACAAGTACCTGAACAGAAAGTAATAATTTTGGTGAGCTAGAACTACAAGAACTTGGACAGAAAGTGATATTTTTGGCTGAACAAATATTTAAAACTATAACAAATAGGAGAGAAACTAGTATTTTATATAAGTACCTGAACAGAAAGTAAGAACTATAAGAACTTATTATTTTTGGTGGAACAAATCTTTAAAACTAGAAGAACTTGGACAGAAAGTGACATTTTTGGTTGAACAATTATTTAAAACTACAAGAATTTGAACACAACAAATCTTTAAAACCATAGGAACTTGGACAGAAAGAAGTATTTTGGGTGGACTATACCTTTAAAACTACAAATACCTGAACAGAAAGTAACACTTTTGGTGTACTAGAACTATAACAACTTGGACGGAAAGTGATATTTTTGGTTGAACAAATCTTTAAAACCATAAGAACTTCGACAGAAAGTAGTATTTTAGGTAGAATAAACATTTAAAATGATACAAACTTGGACAGAAAGCTTTATTTTTGATGGAACAAATCTTTAAAACTATGAGAACTTGGACAGAAAGCTGTATTTTGGGTGGACTATACCTTTAAAACTAAGTACCTGAACAGAAAGTAATACTTTTGGTGGACTAGAACTAGAAGAACTTGGACTTTTTTTGGTGACACAAATATTTAAAACTACAACAACTTCGACAGAAAGTGATGTCTTAGGTGGAATAAACATTTAAAACCATAAGAACTTGGACAGAAAGTGATATTTTTTTTGTCAAATATACATTTAAAACTATAAGAACATGAAGAAAAAGTCATATGTTTGCTGGAATAACTCTTTAAAATGATAGGAACCTGGACAGAAAGTAGTATTTCACATCACCTGAAACTTTGCATTGGAGCTGTAACAACTGAAAGTGTAAAAGTTGCAGCTGTTTCTGTGATTCTTCACAGCGATAAATAACAAAGAGCCTCCGGGCTGAACCCCAGTCCTGCTGAGTAAGCAGGAAAAAGCAAAGAAGACATCCGGGGTGAAAGTCCTCCATAATTTATACTGCAGGTGAGCTCTGCCGGCTAATGCAGCTTAATATTTAATTTAAAGTTTCCCTCCTGAACTTGTCTGTGGGACCTGTTGTGCAGCTCCTGGAGGAACGCTCTCGTCCTCGGCCGAAGATGAAGTGAAACCGAGATTAAGAGGCAGTTCAGGTGAAAGGGAAGGACACAGTTAGCAGCAGCCTTCAGCCGAGCTCTTCGTGTGAAAGAGTTTGTGCTGACTCTCAGCAGAAAGCAGGAACCTCTGTGAAATATTCACCGAGTCTGTCCGGGCGCACAAAATTACTGTAAACGGCAATATTTGTAGTGCAAAGTGTTGACGTGAGATGATGGGAGCCCTCCAGAGGAAAACAGACATTCGTGGAGAGTTTGCAGTTGTTTATTGCTTGGGGCTTCCTCGTCACATATCGCTTCATCTTTTGCCAACCAGCCTCCAGGAGCAGCAGGAAAAACACACTTTGTCCACAGCAGAGACATCCCCAGACTGTGCTGCACATTTCCCAGTTTGATCCCACTGCAGGGATCACATTTAGAAATGAAGACAGCTGCAGGCCACACGTCAACGAGGAGATTAGACATAAACGGAGACAAAAATAGCATTTCTGATGAAATAGACCTTTAAAACCAAAAGAAGTTTGACAAAGCAGTATTTTAGGTGGACTAAATGTTTGAAACTACAAGAACTTGGACTGAAAGTGGTATTTTTTGTCAAATATGTATTTAAAGTTATCAGTACCTGGACAGAAAGTAATACTTTTGGTGCACCAAAACTAGAAAAATTTAAAAACTACAAGAAGTTGGACAGAAAGTGGTAATTTTGTCAAATATACATTTGAAGCATCAACATCATGATGCTGCCACCACCGTGCTTCACATTATGATGCTGCCACCACCATGCTTCACGTCATGATGCTGCCACCACCATGCTTCACAGTGGGTATTTTGGTGTGTTAATGATGATGTGCAACACATACCATCTAGTCTGATGTACAAAAAGCAAAATGTTGCTTTATACCTAATTTTTAAACAGAGTTGCTTGGAATTTGCTTTTGTTCTAATGGTGTAGTTCAATCCAGGAATACTGATTCACCAGAGACTGGACCAGATACAGGAGTCTTTATAGTAAAATCACTCAGACACATTCACTACACTCATATAATCTCATTTTCACTAGAATTAGATGAGTCACTTTTAATTAACTGACATTACATTGCAGAAATATTTTTTCACTTTGAGGTTTTTCTTGTAAATTCTTGCCAAAAAAAAACTCAAATTAAATTGACCAGAGACTTGATGTTGAAAAGGAATAGAAAGGAAAAACTTCTGAAGGGAATGAATTATTATTATTATTTTTTTTTTAATAGTTGCTTTAATTTGCTGCATGAGCCGAACAGATAAAGTGCAAAAATTTTCCAATAGATTTTAATTTCTGAGATCAGTCAAAGCTGCTAACTGGACCCACAGAGGAGTTTTTATTCTGCCAGAAAACTCACAAGTTAAGCTCACTCACAGTTTAAAAGACTCTGTCGAAGGGGTCAGGATATTTTCTCTCAACTTTAGAGGCAAAAGGAAGATAAAATCTGGCCCCAAACTTCCACTCATAGTGCTGAGGAGGCTCTTTCCCGTCATCGTCTTCTTCCTCCCTGTCCTCTTTTGCTCTTTTTGGGTTTTCCATGCTCCTATTCTGAAGTGGCTGACTGTGTGTGGGTGGAAGAGATGAGTTGTTTGTGCCATGCTCCTTTAAATCAAAGGCGAGGGGAAGGCCGTGCTTTAATCATATTTCACGCCGACCTCACTTGTCTTCCTCGCCTGTTGTTTAAGGCCTGTCACTGCAGATATATCAGCCTCTGTCTGACTGCTACAGCATGGGAAGGCTGGAAGGTGTTCTGTATTCACACTCACTGGACAAATTATGCAGAAAGAACATAAGTGTAAAATAGCCGACAGGGCGGCGGCCTGTTACGACGTGGAAACAGGGTGCTGAGGGATGAGAGGAATCACAATGTGTTAACATTTTCTTTGGAAATGCCAAGGTCTAGCATTTTTCCTGAAGTAAGCAGGCAGTCAGGCCTGCAGTTCATGAACTGTTTCATTTGTTTCTGTGACGGCGCACAACAACAGCAACACAAAAAAGCAGCAGCCTGAAGGTTACAGTGACGACCTGATGATTCGAATCCACCCAACGATGGCGAGAATGACGAGCTCCGACGACAACAGTATGTCCACAAGTTTTTATTATACTGCAAATACAGTAAACAACAGACGTACACCACCGTTCAAAAGTTTGAGGTCACTTAGAAATGTCCTTATTTTTGAAAGAAAATATTTCTTTTCCAATGACAATAACATTAAATCAACCAAAAATCTAGTCTAGACATTGTTAATGTGGTAAATGACTATTCTAGCTGGAAACGGCTGATTTTTAACCCTCGTGTCGTCCTGTGGGTCAAAATCGACCCGTTTTAAAGTTTGAAAATGTGGGAAAAAAATTTTTTTTACAGTGAAATTTCTGATGTCCACATTTTCAACATTTTTGGGAAATCTTTGAACATTTTTTTGGTGGAAAAAAAGAAATGTTAAAAATGTTTCTTAAGAACATTCACACAAAAAAATCAACCAAAATCCAGCAAATTTCACTGGATTTTGGTTGGTTTTTATGTGAATGTTCTTAACAAAAACAGTTTTACTGATATATATGGAATCACTTTAGATATTTTTAGGATTTTTTGGAAGATTTTTACTCATTTTTTGAAAATATTTACAAGAATTTTCTTGCCAGATGTGGGGGATTTTTTTTAAATAAAACTTTTAAGGAATTATTGGAATTTTCTTCCTGAAGGTTTTGCAAATTTTCAGAAATGTGGAGAATTTTTTGCTGAATTTTGGGATTTTTTTCAGACAAGGAAACAGTATCTTTTGGTACTCGTAAATGAAGACAACAGGAGGGTTAATGGAATATCTCCATAGGGGTACAGAGGAACATTTCCAGCAACCATCACTCCTGTGTTCTAATGCTACATTGTGTTAGCTAATGGTGTTGAAAGACTCATTGATGATTAGAAAACCCTTGTGCAGCTATGTTAGCACATGGATAAAAGTGTGAGTTTTCATGGAAAACGTGAAATTGTCTGTGCAGCCGGGTGGTAATTAGGAAATTACTGTAGGCAATCTTGCTTTGTTTTACTCTGGCTGTATGCTGTTGTGTGATTGGTTGTGAGTGTGTCTGGGTCCGTGGGTACTTTTGACCCCAGGAAGTGACACTGAGGAGGTGCAGGAACGTTTTTCCTCGATGGTCTCTCAGCAGAGCAGGAGGCAGAGCAGGAGGCAGAGCATGGACAGCGTGGACAGCGTGGGTTCTTTTTGCTAGAGAAAAACCCAAACACAGACTCAGCAGCTCCAAGCAGGAAGCTTGGAGAACGAGGCTGAGGACATATAAGTCCAGACGGTGAGCAGGAGGACGGAGGACCGACTGAGGGAGCAGTTTATGATGAGTTCGATAGGAGGCTAGCGGGGCTAACGCTAGCCCGGCGGCTAGCGGGGCTAACGTTAGCCCGCCGGGCTAGCGTTAGCCCTGCCAGCCCGGCGGCTAGCGGGGCTAACGTTAGCCCGCCGGGCTAGCGTTAGCCCTGCCAGCCCGGCGGCTAGCGGGGCTAACGTTAGCCCGCCGGGCTAGCGTTAGCCCTGCCAGCCCGGCGGCTAGCGGGGCTAACGCTAGCCCGGCGGCTAGCATCCTTCGGATTGGAATGTTTCACCGCACTCAATGTTTTATGGACCAAACAGCGTTGCTGCAACACGTTGTTGCTTCAGACTGAACACGGACGGTGAGTAGAGTTGGCTATGTGGCCGTGTGGATGGATGTGTATGAGTGTGTATGAGTGTGTATGTGTGTGTATGTGTGTGTGTATGTGTGTGTATGTATGTGTGTGTGTATGAGTGTGTGTGCGATCATGGAGTACAGATCGAGTTCTTTTGTTCAGTGATTTTGTGGAGGGCAAACATTGAGACTGTGGGGTAAACTTGGGGGAAATATTAGCGTTCATTGTTGGAGAAAGGGATTTAGCTTTAAAAGTAACAGCAGGACTGATCATTAGGACCATCCGGGGACACACATCGAACCAGACAATAATTTGGTTTTTGGGAAAATCTATGTTACTTCTCTTATGTGTTTTGAGTTATCGGTGGTATATATATTTGTGTTGTATTAAATCCAGCCTCTCCTAATTTGGCCAAAAGGAAATAAAACTTCTCAGAGTCTCATTTTTATTTTGATATATATATATATATATATATATATATATATATATATATATATATATATACATATATATATATATATATATGTATATATATATATATATATACATATATATATATATATATATATATATATATTTTTTTTTTTTTTTTTTTTTTTTCCATTTAGCTTTATGAACCCGAGCACCCACCATTCTCGGGGTAATTACCTCAACAGAGTAGCTGCATATGGGTGCTATATCTGGGTGACCCCAAACTTTTGAACAGTAGTGTATAAAATCCATGCAACTGAAATGAATCCAGCTGTGACTTCAAATCAGAATAACTACAGTTCTACAATTTGAATTAACAAACGCTTTTATCCAAAGCAACGTCCATCTGAGAGTAGATACAACGCAAGCAAGGATCTAGTCAGGAGGAAACAACTTGGATAAGTGCCATTAAATAAGTTCTAGTGTGAATAACTGTGTGGTCATGGTTCTAATATGAGCTGTGAACAGCAGAACCTTCTCAGCTTTGGACCTATAAACTGTATCTATGCCTTCATCATGGCTCCACATGGAAAAAAACTGAACAGAGGAACTGAAAAATAACATTTTAAATGGTAGTGTAAGTACACCGATCAGGCATAACATTATGACCGTCTGCCTAATATTGTGTTGATCCATCAAAAATGCTCTGAACTATGGGGTCTGGACCAGAGGACCTCTCAGGGCGTCCTATGGGGTCTGGACCAGAGGACCTCTCAGGGCGTCCTATGGGGTCTGGACCAGGACGTTGGCAGTGGATCCTTTAGGTGCTCTGGATTGTGCAGTGGGATCTCTGGGAATCAACTCGTTCCACTGCATCCTGTAGATGCTTGATCAGAATGGACTCAAGGAGGTTTGGAGGTCAAATCAACATCTTGGATGACTGTCATGTTCCTCAAGATGTTTTTGCCATGTGGGGGGTTCATTTTCCTGTTGCCAAGACACAGAAGTTTTACAAACACATAGGAAATACAACAAGTCCCACTAAATCTACAAATGAATTCTACACACATGTACTACTGTTTAAGTATTGCTTATTTAATGTCCTTGTCCAAAGCAGTTATGCTCTCTGAGGATTCCTTAATTATCCCCCGAACATGACTCTGAGCTGTAAATAAAAACAGGAAACTGATGCGGGGCTTATTTATTATTTAGTGTCGGAGGCCACTGTGTTTAAGATTGGCACGCTTCGTTAATTATTTTGCTGATTCTTCTGTAGCGTTTAATTAATTGACAGCAGTAATTAATTCCAGGGGTGTCGTTCACACTTTAATCTGCAGCCAGCGTCTGCTGCTGTTCACACACCGCTGATTTTATACAGGACATATGCAGCCCTGCAATGGTAACCTCTCACCTCCCTCATATATTAGCAGGAAATATGCACCATAATTAAGCTTATTAATTTCCCTTTTAATGAAAAGTCTGTTGTTCCTGCCTGCACACTCTTACAGGACTACTAATGCAATATTTTATAGATAAATATGTAAAAGCTGGCTGAGAGGAAAACATCATTGATGGTGATAAAAAAATTACAGGTACTATCTATTTTTCAAAAAACCTCGTGGTCTTGTCATATTAGAGGAAATACGCTAAAGATTTGTGCCCCTTTTTTTCTTTTTTTCCCCTGCATTAGAATATTCACAGCAACCAGGTTTTGCTTCAAATGGGAAAACTCACATTTGGTCCCATGTTTGTAATCAAAGCATGTCTGAAAATAAAAGAGGAGATGTGATATTGATCGCTGCAGGTCGAGCACTGCAGTAAATTTAACGTTTGAGAGAAGCAGGAGGAGAATCTGCAGCTCATGTGTATTAGATACAGACAGAACAGAGATGTAAACCAGAAGCAGATCGTTTGTTATGGGGAGCTCACCTGCCGTCACATCACAATATAGTTCATTGTGTAAACATTCATTCACGTTTTGCACTGAACTTTCTAAACTGTTGCTGTGATAAAGCGGTTAACGGTGACATTACTTTACCCAAAAACGTTTCAGTGCAGCAACTACATCGTGAGAAAAATAAAACAAGATAAAAGTAAAAAGTTACGGTGCATTTTAAAATATTCACTAAATCAATTAAAGGCAGAGGCAATGAGAAAAGTCTTCAGCTTTGATTTTAAAGAACTGGGAGTTTTCTGACAGTTTGGTTCAGATATTTGGTGCTTAAAAGCTGAAAGCTGCCTCTGAGTGTTTTGTTTTGACTTGAAGGACAGATTATCGATTTTCTGTTGATCAATGAACTGATCACACTGTTATTTACAGGTTTCAGTAATTGATCATAATATACAATGATTAATCTGCAGTCGGAAGAAAAAAAGACAATATGAGACAGAATCTTATTACACCCCCCCAAAAATTCTTGAATCAGATATTACTAATAAACAAATAAATAATTAGACATTTTAAATAAATAGTTGACTAAATGTAGCAAATAATTGGCTAAAAGTAATAAATAGTTAGCTAAATGTAACAAAGAGCTAGCCAATAGTTGGCTACAAGTAATGACTAGTTAGTTAAAAATAACAAATAGCTTTCCAAAAGTAAGCTAAATGTAAGACGTACCAAATGGCTAGTCACAAATAAGCTTAATGTAGCAAACAGTTGGCTACAAGTAATGAATAATTAGCTAACTGTAACAAATATTTACCTAAAAGTAATAAATAGTTTGCTAAAAGTAGCAAATATTTTGCTAAACATAGCAAACATTTGGCTCAAGGTAAATATTAGTTCGATAAGAGTAATAAACATTTTGCAAGACGTAACAAATGACTAGCCAAAAGTAAGCTAAATGTAGTTAGGAATTGACTAAAAGTAATTAATAATTAGTTAAATGCACTTAATTCTTACTTAAAAGTCATAAATACTAGTTAAGGTATCAAATTATTGCCTCAAAGTAATTTGTAGTTAGCTGAAAGTAACAAAAAATAATCTAATGTAACAAATAGTTTGTTAAAAGTAATAAATATCCAAAATTAGTAATAGTTAGCTAAATACTTTAACCTATTTAATTGGTTATTTCTATCTATAGGTTACTCTCAGCTAATACATCACTTTTACCTATTTATTTTTAGTGAACCATTCATTCCATTACATTGAGGTTACTGTTTACTAACTTTACTAAATATTTTTTTGTTCATTTTTAGCTTTATTTATTTATTGTGTCTGCACACAATAACCATGAAACCTGGGAAATGTTGCTCTTCTGATGAAACCTGTGCAGGCTGTGTGACCGACGAGGACGTTTTCCTGCAGCTTCCTCTGAGGTTTCACCTCAGATCCAATAAGAGGGAGAGTCACAGCTGTGTGTTGGGCTCCATTTGTTCAGCGGCCAGAAGACGATCCATCACGCGACGACCGCCGGTCACATGACAGCAGCCAGACGACCACGGAGGGACGAGGTGAGGAAACAAACTCAGCCGTCGGTGTGGCTGACAGAACGAAACGAGAGCTTCATGCTGCCTACATCTGTGGTCACTTTGGTGTTTTGTTTAATCGTTTTGGCATCATTTTGTTTCCAATAGTGCTGGTTTGGGGCCTCTTGGCGACCACGTTGTGTCTTCTTGTTGCCATTTTAAATAGTTTTTGTTGTACTTTTCTGTCCGTTTGTGGTGGTCGTGTTTCTTTGTGTCTTTGCATTCATTTTGTGTCTCTGTGGTCATCTCGTCTTGTGTCTTTGATGTCATTTCTCACTTTCTGTTTTGTAGTTTTCCATCCCCGGTTGGTGTTTTTGTGTCTCTCTGTGGCTTTTTTGTCTTTTTGCATGTCTTTGTCATCATTTAGTCTCTACAGGGTTGTTTTGCCTATTTTGTCGTCATTTCTCATGTTCTCGTTGAAGTTTTCCACTCCTTTGTGGTGGTTTTGTGTTTGTTCTTGGTGTTTTTGGGTTCCTGATGTTCGTGTTGTTCATTACATGTCTTTGTTGTCATTTTCTGTCTTTGTGATTGTTTTGTGTTTTGCGTATTTTTGGGGTCATTTTTCATTTTCTTGTTGGAATTTTCCACTCCTTTGTGGTGTTTTTGTGTTTCTTTGTGTTCATTTTCTTTCCCTGTCTGTTTTTGTAAGTGTATCTTTAGTCTCATTCTATTTTTTCATCAGTTATTATGTGTGTCTTCATTATTGTTTTATGTGTCTTTATGGTAATTTTTCACTTCTTTAACATAGTTTTCAACCCCTTCATGGTGGTTGTTTTTATCTTTTATGGTGTTTTTGTGCCTCTTTGTGGTCATTTTGATGAGGGCACAAAAAAGGGACACAAAATGACCACAAAGAGACACGTATCAGACTAGCAGCGACCGCACAGAAACGTGAATATTTCTGCAGTTCTTTGTTTTGGTTGTTCTTTAAGTTCGCCACAACTTTGACAGAATTAAAACCACATTTGCTCCGAGTGATTTATCTCAGTATTTTCATAGAACGGCCCTCTTCTGTATCCTCTGTGGTGTTTTGTAATTTTCCCTCTGCCTCCTCCACAAACACAAATGAGACGCGATGTGTCGGCAGTCCATCACCGCCCTGCTCCTCAGCCGCTCCGCCATCTTCTCCTCATGACTTATTGAACAGGACGGTCAGCTGATGTTTCCTGTGTTGCTCGTAACGGTAGTGGAAGCCATTTGTCACAACAACCCTCACCTTCACTGGCGGAGAAACTGCAGGAAAAAAGCATGTCAGGGAATAAATGATTGCCACCTTGATCCTAGCTGCCCACCAATCTTCCCCTCGCCACTTTCTGAAAAGCTGCGACACGGGCAGGCCGCTGAAATCCATACATTTCAAATGAAACAGCCATTGTTCCCAGAGATTAATACGTCTCACCAGGAGTAATACAGGAAAGCTTGATGTACCTGTCAGGAAAATAAACGGCAGAGAAAAGAAACACAAGTTTGAAATTATCTTTGAGTGCAGCGAGGTGCACAAGCTGCCTGCGGGTCTGATCTCCGCAAAACTAATCCCAGCCGGTGTTTACAGCTGCTTACCGTGGATTTTGGTTTTGACTGTGAGAAATTTAACACTATTTTTCTGATAAAGAGGCTTTGAGTTTGACAGTAGAGGCAGAAAACGTTATTATCTCCTGCCACAGGTTGTAGACAGGCTGTAGTAATTCACTGAAAAGTTGCAGCTAATTAAAAATACAGACTTCTGCAGAGCAACTCCTGTCTCTTTTAAAAAGGATCATTCTGCTTCATATCAGCCCGCTGTGTTTCCTATTAAAATCTTTTGCGCTCCCTGCAGGTTTCCAAAAAAAATTATTTTAACATATAATTCTTTTTCAGACTATTATGCTGCTGTTATCACTGCATTGGGATCATTTACACTGAGACTTTTTTTATGTAGCACAGTTCGAAACAACAGGTTGTTATACATCACATATATTTTATCATCAAAGCTTATTTTCTGTAAACTTTACATTTTGGACTGATTTGGTTCATAAGTTGGCAGCACAACAGAGAGTTACAGTTACAACAACTCTGGTTAAACAACATCTCAAGATTAGCCTAACACTTAGCCTTACAGCTAGCCTAACAGCTAATCTGACAGTAAGTTATAAAGTTAGTATTACAATTAGCCTAACAGCTAGTCTGATGATTAGCTTGACAGCTAATCTGACAGTTAGCTTGACAGTAGAGCCTGTCAGGTAGCTGCACAGTTGGTCTGACAGCTAGTCTGACAGTTAGTCTGAAAGCTAACCTGGCAATTAGCCTGAAAGCTAGCCTGACAATTAGTAAGCCATACAGCTAGTATGACAGATAGCCTGACAGCTAACCTGACAGTAAGTTAGAAAGTTAGTATACAATTAGCCTGACAGCTAGTCTTACAGCTGAATTGACAGCCCAACAGTCAGTCTGAAGATCAGCCTGACAGCTAACCTGACAGTTAGCTTGACAGTAGATCCTGCCAGCTAGTCTGACGGGTAGTGTGACAGCTAGCCTGACAGTTAGCCTAAGAGTCAGTCTGATGATTAGCCTGACTGTTAACCTTACAGTTAGCCTGACAGCTAGCTTGACAGTAGAGCCTGTCAGGTAGCTGGACAGGTTGGTCTGACAGCTAATCTGACAGTTAGCCTGAAAGCTAGCCTGACAATTAGTCTAATACTAAGCCTGAGTGGTAACCTTTAAGTTAGCTTGACAGCTGGCTTGACAGTAGAGCCTGTCAGGTAACTGGACAGTTGGTCTGACAGCTAATCTGACAGTTAGCCTGAAAGCTAGCCTGACAGTTTGCCTAATAGTTAGTCTGATGATTAGCCTGACTGTTAACCTGACAATTAGCTTGACAGTTAGCTTGACAGTAGAGCCTGTCAGGTAGCTGGACAGTTGGTCTGACAGCTAATCTGACAGTTAGCCTGAAAGCTAGCCTGACAATTAGTCTGATAGTAAGCCTGATTGGTAACCTTTAAGTTAGCTTGACAGCTGGCTTGACAGTAGAGCCTGTCAGGTAACTGGACAGTTGGTCTGACAGCTAATCTGACAGTTAGCCTGAAAGCTAGCCTGACAATTAGTCTGATAGTAAGCCTGATTGGTAACCTTTAAGTTAGCTTGACAGCTGGCTTGACAGTAGAGCCTGTCAGGTAACTGGACAGTTGGTCTGACAGTTAGCCTGAAAGCTAGCCTGACAGTTTGCCTAATAGTTAGTCTGATGATTAGCCTGACTGTTAACCTGACAATTAGCTTGACAGTAGAGCCTGTCGGGTAGCTGGGCAGTTTGTCTGACAGCTAATCTGACAGTTAGTCTGATAGTTAGCCTGACTGTTAACCTATAAGCTAGCTTGACAGCTAGCCTGACAGCAGAGCTTGACAGTTAGCCTGACATCTAATCTGCCAGCTATCCTGACAGTTAGTCTGTTTCTCAATACCAAGCCCGTTCTTGCAAGTCCGTACTCGCCTACTGACTTGCAAGTACGTGATGCAGTTGAACTGATCATGCATACAGAGCTGCTGTTTGTCCTCAAACATCCAGAGGTTTATAATCTGACAGATACACAAACATCACTACACTTTAATGTGATCACCAGGACTTCTGTATGCTGAACATCATCAGTAATTAATGAGAGAATATTTCATGTGAGCTGCTTAACTCAAAATCTGACCACAGGTGAGCTCTTCCTCTGCATGTCTATACCAAACTATAACCAAACTAAAAGCTATTTTTGAGTAAGCCAAACAAACATTTAGTCAAGCACACTGCAAAGGTTAAAGGTTTTCGACTGTCGGTTGAAATCGTCCATTTGTTGATGTCTAATAGGTTCAGTTCTGTGACTTTTTCCTTTAAGAAAGAAACATTTTGAAACATGATCCTGTTGATCTCTAACTGATCTGTTCCACTGTCACTGAGATCTTCTCTGGTAAAATCTGAACTTTACCACCAGTGTAAATTAATGGAAATATCCTCTGAGTGAAAGTGTGATTGAAGGTGTGTATGTGTGTTTTAGTATCAGGATCAGAGAAGGACAGCTTTCCTCTGTTACAGTCCAGATTCACTCTGATCCTCTGGAGCTTCTTCTGCACTGAGAGATCAGTGGAGGAAGTTAGTGGTGAACCTGCTGAGTATTTATCTTCAGAAAACAATAATCTCCATAATCCAGATTGTATCCATCCCTTCCTCTGGACAGACTCTTCTAACACACCCAGTTCCCAGTATTCACTGTCTCCAACTTCAATATTCCAGCTGTGAGTTCCTGAGTTGAAGCCTTCAGAGCTCAGAACACAGATGGAACCATCAAACCTCTCTGGATTATCAGGAAGTTGCTGTTCATCTCCATATCTCACACTGGTCAGATCTTCAGACAGGATGAGTTCTGGATGTGGTGTTTGGGTCCAGAATGAGAGGAGTGTAGGAGACCATGTCCTTCATGTTGTTCCAGATGTTGAAGCTCAGGTTGCCCAGATGTTTGGCCTGGTCTATCAGAGCTCCTGAGAGCAGCTGTGGATCCTCCAGCAGGAGGCAGCGCTGGACTCTTTCCACTGCAGTCTTGTAGTTTAGCAGGAATGAGACGTCTTCAGCTCTCAGCTGCTCCGCTGTGGCTCTGACTGTGTCTGAAAGATCTGCTATCTCTCTGCTCAGAGCCTCCATCTTCTCCTTCATCATCCCAGTCTTCTGCTCCTCTTCCTCCCTCAGTGCAGCCATCCTGGTCTCCTCTTTCTTTCTCAGAAACTGGTGAAGCTTCTCAAACTGCTCCTTAATCTGCCTCTCTGTGTGTCGGGCCTGGACCTTAATGTGTTCTGCTGTTTGATCAAACTTCACTTGAACTTGTTCAGAAACCTTCAGCTTCTTCTTTAAGGGCTTCAGAGTTTCCTGAAGTTCCTTCCTGTGTTCTGGTGCAGCTTCATCAAGAGACTCTGAAGATCTCTGAGCTCTCTGCTGCCTGAAGGACTCACACAGATTCTTTAATGCCAGGTTACGAGGTGGTTTAGATTTTGAAGATCTTTTCTTACAAACTGGACAGTCGTGTGTTGGTTTCTGTCTCCAGCAGGTCTTCAGACAGTCTCTACAGAAGCTGTGGCTACATGACAGAAGAACAGGATCTGTGAAGACGTCCTGACAGACCGGACAGCAGAGATCCTCCTCTGATCTGGAAGCCATTTATTGCGTGAGTGAAGCTGAAAACACAGCAGACACAGAGTCCAGTGAGTCACTAAGTTCTCTGAAAGCTCCTTTGATTCTGAGTGGTGTTTCTGCTCAGACTCACCTTCAGTGTTTGGAGTGTCAGCAGCTGGAAGCAGCAGTGTTGTAGCTGGACTCAGTCTGAGGATGCTGAAGCTCCGTCTGATCGTCTCTTTACTGAGAAAGAATCCTGGTTCGTCTGAGGTGAGACAGATGAAGGGTGGAGTTTCGTCACACATCTTCTTCGCTTCACCTGTAACTCAGGTGTGTTTTACTCCAGAGATCTGAATCATGTATCAACAGGAAACATCAGCTGATGTTGTTCAAGTTGTCAAACTAGTTGTCGGTTGGTGATGAAAACTTGTGCTGGTTTTGTGTTCAACAGCCTGAAAGCAGAGGCCTGATCCACATTTTGTCTTTAAATTTTTGCTTCAGTTTGAATATTTTCCGTTGTGTTTCCTTCTCCATGTTCCCTGTGTTTTCCTGTTTGCGTCTCCCTCTGTTCATTTCTTTTTATTTTCTTGCTTTGTTTTCTGTTCCGTCTTGTTGTATTTTGAATTGGTCTTCCCTTGTGTGTGTCAACAGCCGCACTGTGTGTCTAAATGAGGAGAAGGAAGCTGTGAAGGAACATATAGGTGATATGATCAGCCTCTTTTCAGTAATAATAGATCACACAAAGCTGCACCACTCCCAGCTATTCAAATATCCATGTTTTATTCGATACACTTTACAGCTCTCACTCACCTACTGTTCTCCTCCAGACTGTTATAAAAATTTTTTAAAATAAAATCTAAATCTCTCCCTTAAATCAAGGCTCCTGTTGTATTGAGAGAGCAACTGAAATAAATTCACATATATAAGTTTACTCTCCTGTCACCTAAACTATTTGGGTCAACAAGTGTATCAGCAGGTCCCCAGATGGTAGGTTCTGAAACCTGTAGTGTGGATGACGCAATAAATTCCTTCAAAATGGGAACCTTGTGTGTGTGTGTGTGTGTGTGCGTGCGTGCGTGCGTGCGTGCGTGAAATGAATGAGTATTTTTAAGTTTACTGTCTGTCTCACCTGAAAGATTCTATTTGACAGAGCAGTTTACTCTGAAAATCTCTATTGTTGTTTAATAAAATCACGTGACAAAAATCTGACCCATAAACTAACAGATTAAGCAGACATGATATTGATACAGTTATAAATCATCACATGCACAATGATATTCAGTGGGATATAAACTCTTCTCCTTTTATTCAACCGAAAACAACTTGGTTTCTAGAGCACAAACGAATAACTAATCTGAATACTTTACATGGAGAAATCACCTAACAGCAGCGATAGAGGGACAGCAGCACAGCATCAGGTCAGAGAGTAAATCACTACTACACACAATAATGAAACAAAGCAGTTTGGAACTGGAGGTGAAAGTTCTCTGGTCTGAACCAGAGAGATGACCCAAACAAATACACTGGAGACTTCATCTCTTCCAATAATCTAAGAAACATAAAATTGTCTGCCCACCTTTAAAAGCTCTGACGAGGGACCAAAGACTCCAGTGTTTAACAGAATTACATGTGCAAAGAAACGATGCCAGTGTGGCCATTTTTGAGGTGACGCCCACTGGAAAGAATGAACATTTTTCTGGTGGTTTTTAATTGAAGTTCTCAAACAGATTACAATTGTCTCACAGATTTCCCCAGTTTTATTTAAAAAAACATGATAGATCAGTAAAATCACTCATGCTTTGGATACAACTTACGGTCAGAACCTGAATCTGAAGGATTTATTTTTGTGTCTGTATTGCTCATCTTCAAAAAAATTGAAATGGAATCATATAACTTGAATCCCATTGCTCTTTATTATGTTGTATTATTGAACAACTAGAATAGAATAGAATAATTCAAACAAGGGGTAAGTTTTAACATTTATACAATAATAAAACCTCGTTCAAATTAAATTATATTGATGCATTCATACAACACCATGTAATCAGACATGTTAAAACAACTGTGGTCACAATCCAGATCCTCTGTAAACTTTCATAGACAGAATCTGCAGGAGGACAAATAAGTCTTCAAAAATTTATTAGAAAATTAGAATAAAGATCAAACTCTGTAAATCTGTGAGAACCCAAAACACTGTTTACTGAGGACTTAAGCGTGGCTTTTTTTGTTGTTGTTGTCAGGACAAAGCTGCAGCCAAATCTGTTTGAATTCATCATTGGTGGCCTCATTACTCCGCCAAGGAATGCGGCAGAGTTATGTGATGATCGCCGTCCGTTTGTCTGTGAATCCGTCTGTCTGTCTGTCTGTGCGCAACATTACTCAAAAATGGACCAACGGATTTGGATGACATTTGCAGGAAAGCGTCATAGTTTAGTATGTCGTCCAGCAAATGAAAAAAAAGGTGTTTGGGTAGCTCAACTGGTTGAGAGGGTGACTCATAAACACGACTGTGTCAGAGACCCAGGTTCGATTCCCGCTTGTGGCCCTTTACTGCAGTTCTTCCCTGCTATCCTGTCTTCCTCTTTACTTACCTATTGTATAAAACCAAGAAAAAGGCCCCAAAAACAACTTAGAAAAGAACATCATTGGATGTCGTCCTCAATGTGGAAAAAAATGTCATTGTTTAGTATGTCGTCCAAAATGTCACAAAAACGTTATACTTTTGTATGTCATCCAAAATGTCACAATAAGGTCATAGTTTAGTTTCGTCCAAAATATCACAAAAACGTCATAGTTTAGTGTATCGTCCAAAATATCACATAAACGTCATGATTTAGCATATCATTCTAAAAACGTCATACAAAAGCCTTTAGTCCACAAAACGTTGTTTTGTCCCGGCTGTGTGAAGTAGGTGAGGAGCAACACAAAAACAGTCAAAACGCTGGTTTCCAGAGGGTCAGACGAGTATTTATTTGAAGAGTAAGTTTACAACAACACAACATGTGAGGGTAAACAAAACAAAAACGTATCAACAAAGTTTTCTGTTAGAGTTTGTGCTCTTCTGATTTTAACTCCAAGATTTTAAATACTTTCATTTACTGCAAATGAATATCTACTCCAAATGTCTCAATAATAATCATTATCAGCCTTAAAAAGCCACAAAACACCCCTCTATACTGGACCACACTTAGTACAGTCCGGTTCCCCCTTCTATAAATCTGCTTGGAATCTTCCACTTCCTGTTTGTCAAAGTGGCCTTCTACCTGGACAGGTTTTGTTGGAGCTCATGCAACAAACATTTTGGGTAAGTGCACTTTAACATGGATGGATGACACTGAATTAGAGTCTGTTTTAATGAGACTGAGTTAAGATGTGTAGCTCTGTCATTAAATAGGAAATTATTTCTCAGAATTCACAGAGAAAAGTCTGAAATGTTTGCTAGGTTAGCGTCCCACATGTTCTTTGGCTCAGCTAATGCTAACTCTCTCCAACTTCTGGATCTCTTGAGTTGCTTGTTGTTAAAATATCTTGCTAGAGGTGCTGAAGCTCAGAAAGTCTGAGATGTTTGTTCAAAATCAGCTCATTCTCAAGTCTTATCTGAACTGTCTTCTTTGAACTTTCCCTAAACTTAGGAGTTAATGACAGAGCAGCACATCCAGACTCAGTCTCATTTATGTAGAGATTAAACTTCAGTGTTATTCATTGATGTTAAAGTGCAGTTTTTCAAATGTTTGTTGCACATGCTCCCGACCAAACCAGTCCAGGTGGAAGACGATGTGAAGAGAAAGCTCCAGAGGATGAATATCACACATTTACGTTGGAAATAAATGTCCTTTAATTAGACATTGTCATGCAAAAGTTGGATTTCCCTTTAATGATGTTCAAATCTTTGTTGAGTGTTTTGTTGATGTTGGTTTCTAAATGTTTTCTGACACTCGGCCCCAAAGATTAAAACCTTTTACGGCTCACAAGCTGCAACAATTCACACATTATCAACTATCTTTCTGACTAAACTAAGATAAAAAGTGAAAAACTGCCTGATTCCTGCATCATGAATGTAAATCTTTTAGGTTTTTATGACAGTAAACTGAATATATTTGGGTTTGACATTTTATAAACCAAAACAAATGAATTACTGGAGAAAACAATCAACAGATTAATGGAGAAAGAAAATGTGTTTTCCAACATATATGGCTGAATTACTCCATTACAAGATACATACAATTTTAATTCAATTTTATTTATATAACGCCAATTACAGGTCAAATTGTCTCAAGACGCTTTATATTTTTTTGTATTTTTTAAAAATATGACAAAGTAAGAAATTGAAAGCTCTTGACTAATCCGATTTATTATTTGGTTTTAAGGAGACTAATGGACAATTAAAATAAGTTTCTCCACTAAAACTAATAAACATGAGGTCAAATAGAAGGAAGAGTTTTAAATACTGCAGTCCCACGATGACAAGAATAAAGTTTGTCAAGAAAAACTAAATCTGCTGGTGGATTCCATTAAAGTCCTAATAAATGATAATGAAGTGTGATGCTAAAGGTTTGTGGTGCTAAAGAATGTCAAAGTAAAGATGTGAAGTTGAACATCTGGATGGAGGTTGATAAAAGTTGACCTCCCTTCATTTCTCTGGAACCGACTCCATGGATTTTATGGATGGTGGTTAAAGACCTGCTCTTCTAGTGGTCTTCCTTCTAGTCGCTGTAGAAAGTCAGTCCATCCTGGCCGACTTCAACACCTCTTCATGACAACTTGTTCTGCCTCTGACCTGGTGGAAACTCCAGAAACTGGGGAAAACTCGTGGAGACTGGAAGAACTCGTGGAGACTCGAAAAACTCGTCAGGCGGGGGAAGGTGTGGTGGGTGGTGGGGGAGGTGGGGGAGTAGAGGGGGGAGGCCGCCACCCACCTCCCTGCCTACTCTCCGCCCTGACTCCACCCAGGCTCCGCCTTGACTCTGCCTTGGCTCCACCCATGTGGAGGAACAGCAACTACGATGCCAAAGGGACGACGAAATTATATTTTTTTATCTGATCTGTAGCTCAGTGAGTTAAGGATTTGCCTATGGAGCTGCAGGTCGCTGGTTCAAGACCAGACACTTCTTAAATTTTCTCAAATACTGACAAAGACAAAGAAAGAAAAAGGCCGGTGGCGGGTCTTGAACCGGCTACCTTCCACTTGGTAGTCTACCCTCTTATCCCCCTGAGCTACTCGCTCAG